>NC_056441.1:91876509-91887631 GCF_018296145.1 Oncorhynchus tshawytscha | reverse complement strand
CTCACTGTAACCTCCTCCAGGTCTCTGTTCCCTACTAATCTCACTGCACCCCCCCCATGTCTCTGTTCTCCTACTAGTCTCACTGTAACCCCCCCCTCCAGGTCTCTGTTCTCCTACTAATCGCACTGTGACCCCCTCCAGGTCTCTGTTCCCCTACTAATATCACTGTAACCCCTCCAGGTCTCTGTTCTCCTACTAATCTCACTGCACCCCCTCCAGGTCTCTGTTCCCTCCCTACTAATCTCACTGTAACCCCCTCCAGGTCTCTGTTCTCCTACTAATCTCACTGTAACCCCTCCAGGTCTCTGTTCTCCTACTAATCTCACTGTAACCCCCTCCAGGTCTCTGTTCCCCTACTAATGTCACTGTAACCCCTGCAGGTCTCTGTTCTCCTACTAATCTCACTGTAACCTCCTCCAGGTCTCTGTTCCCCTACTAATCTCACTGCACCCCCCCCCATGTCTCTGTTCTCCTACTAGTCTCACTGTAACCCCTCCAGGTCTCTGTTCTCCTACTAATCGCACTGTGACCCTCCAGGTCTCTGTTCTCCTACTAATCGCACTGTGACCCCCCTCCAGGTATCTGTTCTCCTACTAATCTCACTGTAACCCCTCCAGGTATCTGTTCTCCTACTAATCTCACTGTAACCTCCTCCAGGTCTCTGTTCTCCTACTAATCTCACTGTAACCCCCAGGTCTCTGTTCTCCTACTAATCTCACAGTAACCCCCTCCAGGTCTCTGTTCCCTACTAATCTCACTGCACCCCCTCCAGGTCTCTGTTCCCTACTAATCTCACTGCACACCCCCTCCCATGTCTCTGTTCTCCTACTAATCTCACTGTAACCCCATCCAGGTCTCTGTTCTCCTACTAATCTCACTGTAACTCTCTCCAGGTCTCTGTTCTCCTACTAATCTCACTGTAACTCCCTCCATGTCTCTGTTCTCCTACTAATCTCACTGTTACCCCTCCAGGTCTCTGTTCTCCTACTAATCTCACTGTAACCCCTCCAGGTCTCTGTTCTCCTACTAATCTCACTGCACCCCCCTCCCATGTCTCTGTTCTCCTACTAATCTCACTGTAACCCCCTCCAGGTCTCTGTTCTCCTACTAATCTCACTGTGACCCCCCTCCAGGTCTCTGTTCTCCTACTAATCTCACTGTAACCCTCCAGGTCTCTGTTCTCCTACTAATCTCACTGTGACCCCCCCTCCAGGTCTCTGTTCTACTAATCTCACTGTAACCCTCCAGGTCTCTGTTCTCCTACTAATCTCACTGTAACCTCCTCCAGGTCTCTGTTCTCCTACTAATCTCACTGTAACCCCCTCCAGGTCTCTGTTCTCCTACTAATCTCACTGTAACCTCCTCCAGGTCTCTGTTCTCCTACTAATCTCACTGTAACTCCCTCCATGTCTCTGTTCTCCTACTAATCTCACTGTTACCCCCTCCAGGTCTCTGTTCTCCTACAAATCTCACTGTAACCCCCCCCAGGTCTCTGTTCTCCTACTAATCTCACTGTAACCCCTCCAGGTCTCTGTTCCCCTACTAATCTCACTGCACCCCCTCCCATGTCTCTGTTCTCCTACTAATCCCACTGTAACCCCCTCCAGGTCTCTGTTCTCCTACTAATCTCACTGTAACCCCCTCCAGGTCTCTGTACCCCTACTAATCTCACTGTAACCCCCTCCAGGTCTCTGTTCTCCTACTAATCTCACTGTGACCCTCTCCAGGTCTATGTTCTCCTACTAATCTCACTGTAACCTCCCCCAGGTCTTTGTTCTCCTACTAATCTCACTGTAACCCCCTCCAGGTCTCTGTTCTCCTACTAATCTCACTGTAACCTCCTCCAGGTCTTTGTTCTCCTACTAATCTCACTGTAACCTCCTCCAGGTCTTTGTTCTCCTACTAATCTCACTGTAACCCCCTCCGTGTCTCTGTTCTCCTACTAATCTCACTGTAACCCCCTCCAGGTCTCTGTTCTCCTACTAATCTCACTGTAACCTCCTCCAGGTCTTTGTTCTCCTACTAATCTCACTGTAACCCCCTCCAGGTCTCTGTTCCCCTACTAATGTCAGTGTAACCCCTCCAGGTCTCTGTTCTCCTACTAATCTCACTGTACCCCTGGTCTCTTTTCTCCTACTAATCTCACTGTAACCCCCTCCAGGTCTCTGTTCCCTTACTAATCTCACTGCACCCCCCCCATGTCTCTGTTCTCCTACTAATCTCACTGTAACCCCTCCAGGTCTCTGTTCTCCTACGAATCTCACTGTAACCCCCTCCAGGTCTCTGTTCTCCTACTAATCTCACTGCACCCCCCCAGGTCTCTGTTCTCCTACTAGTCTAACTGTAACCCCCTCCAGGTCTCTGTTCTCCTACTAATCTCACTGTAACCCCTCCAGGTCTCTGTTCTCCTACTAATCTCACTGTAACCCCCTCCAGGTCTCTGTTCTCCTACTAATCTCACTGTAACCTCATCCAGGTCTCTGTTCTCCTACTAATCTCACTGTGACCCCCCTCCAGGTCTCTGTTCTCCTACTAATCTCACTGTAACCCCCTCCAGGTCTCTGTTCTCCTACTAATCTCACTGTACCCCCCCCTCAGGTCTCTGTTCTCCTACTAATCTCACTGCACCCCCTCCCATGTCTCTGTTCTCCTACTAATCTCACTGTAACCCCCTCCAGGTCTCTGTTCTCCTACTAATCTCAATGTAACCCCCTCCAGGTCTCTGTTCTCCTACTAATCTCACTATAACCCCTCCAGGTCTCTGTTCTCCTACTAATCTCACTGTGACCCCCTCCAGGTCTCTGTTCTCCTACTAATCTCACTGCACCCCCTCCATCCTCCAGGCCTCTGTTCTCCTACTAATCTCACTGCACCCCCTCCAGGTCTCTGTTCTCCTACTAATCTCACTGCACCCCCCCAGGTCTCTGTTCTCCTACTAATCTCACTGCACCCCCAGGTCTCTGTTCTCCTACTAATCTCACTGTAACACCCCCCTCCAGGTCTCTGTTCTCCTACTAATCTCACTGTAACCCTCTCCAAGCCTCTGTTCTCTACTAATCTCACTGCACCCACCTCCACCCTCCAGGCCTCTGTTCTCCTACTAATCTCACTGCACCCCCCTCCAGGTCTCTGTTCTCCTACTAATCTCACTGTAACCCCCTCCAGGTCTCTGTTCTCCTACTAATCTCACTGCACCCCCTCCAGGTCTCTGTTCTCCTACTAATCTCACTGTAACCCCTCCAGGTCTCTGTACCCCTACTAATCTCACTGTAACCCCTCCAGGTCTCTGTTCTCCTACTAATCTCACTGTAACCCTCCAGGTCTCTGTACCCCTACTAATCTCACTGTAACCCCCTCCAGGTCTCTGTTCTCCTACTAATCTCACTGCACCCCCCCCAGGTCTCTGTTCTCCTACTAATCTCACTGTAACCTCCTCCAGGTCTCTGTTCTCCTACTAATCTCAATGTAACCCCCTCCAGGTCTCTGTTCTCCTACTAATCTCACTGTAACCCCCCAGGTCTCTGTTCTCCTACTAATCTCACTGTAACCCCCTCCAGGTCTCTGTACCCCTACTAATCTCACTGTAACCCCCTCCAGGTCTCTGTTCTCCTACTAATCTCACTGTGACCCTCTCCAGGTCTATGTTCTCCTACTAATCTCACTGTAACCTCCCCAGGTCTTTGTTCTCCTACTAATCTCACTGTAACCCCTCCAGGTCTCTGTTCTCCTACTAATCTCACTGTAACCTCCTCCAGGTCTTTGTTCTCCTACTAATCTCACTGTAACCTCCTCCAGGTCTTTGTTCTCCTACTAATCTCACTGTAACCCCTCCGTGTCTCTGTTCTCCTACTAATCTCACTGTAACCCCTCCAGGTCTCTGTTCTCCTACTAATCTCACTGTAACCCCCCAGGTCTCTGTTCTCCTACTAATCTCACTGTAACCCCTCCAGGTCTCTGTTCCCTACTAATGTCAGTGTAACCCCTCCAGGTCTCTGTTCTCCTACTAATCTCACTGTATCCCCCGGGTCTCTTTTCTCCTACTAATCTCACTGTAACCCCCTCCAGGTCTCTGTTCCCTTACTAATCTCACTGCACCCCCCCATGTCTCTGTTCTCCTACTAATCTCACTGTAACCCCTCCAGGTCTCTGTTCTCCTACGAATCTCACTGTAACCCCCTCCAGGTCTCTGTTCTCCTACTAATCTCACTGCACCCCCCCAGGTCTCTGTTCTCCTACTAGTCTAACTGTAACCCCCTCCAGGTCTCTGTTCTCCTACTAATCTCACTGTAACCCCTCCAGGTCTCTGTTCTCCTACTAATCTCACTGTAACCCCTCCAGGTCTCTGTTCTCCTACTAATCTCACTGTAACCTCATCCAGGTCTCTGTTCTCCTACTAATCTCACTGTGACCCCCTCCAGGTCTCTGTTCTCCTACTAATCTCACTGTAACCCCTCCAGGTCTCTGTTCTCCTACTAATCTCACTGTACCCCCTCAGGTCTCTGTTCTCCTACTAATCTCACTGCACCCCCTCCCATGTCTCTGTTCTCCTACTAATCTCACTGTAACCCCTCCAGGTCTCTGTTCTCCTACTAATCTCAATGTAACCCCTCCAGGTCTCTGTTCTCCTACTAATCTCACTATAACCCCCTCCAGGTCTCTGTTCTCCTACTAATCTCACTGTGACCCCCTCCAGGTCTCTGTTCTCCTACTAATCTCACTGCACCCCCTCCATCCTCCAGGCCTCTGTTCTCCTACTAATCTCACTGCACCCCCTCCAGGTCTCTGTTCTCCTACTAATCTCACTGCACCCCCCAGGTCTCTGTTCTCCTACTAATCTCACTGCACCCCCCAGGTCTCTGTTCTCCTACTAATCTCACTGTAACACCCCCTCCAGGTCTCTGTTCTCCTACTAATCTCACTGTAACCCTCTCCAGCCTCTGTTCTCTACTAATCTCACTGCACCCACCTCCACCCTCCAGGCCTCTGTTCTCCTACTAATCTCACTGCACCCCCTCCAGGTCTCTGTTCTCCTACTAATCTCACTGTAACCCTCCAGGTCTCTGTTCTCCTACTAATCTCACTGCACCCCCTCCAGGTCTCTGTTCTCCTACTAATCTCACTGTAACCCCCTCCAGGTCTCTGTACCCCTACTAATCTCACTGTAACCCCTCCAGGTCTCTGTTCTCCTACTAATCTCACTGTAACCCCCTCCAGGTCTCTGTACCCCTACTAATCTCACTGTAACCCCTCCAGGTCTCTGTTCTCCTACTAATCTCACTGCACCCCCAGGTCTCTGTTCTCCTACTAATCTCACTGTAACCTCCTCCAGGTCTCTGTTCTCCTACTAATCTCAATGTAACCCCTCCAGGTCTCTGTTCTCCTACTAATCTCACTGTAACCCCCAGGTCTCTGTTCTCCTACTAATCTCACTGTAACCCCTCCAGGTCTATGTTCTCCTACTAATCTCACTGTAAACCCTCCAGGTCTCTGTTCTCCTACTAATCTCACTGTAACCCCCTCCAGGTCTCTGTTCTCCTACGAATCTCACTGTAACCCCCTCCAGGTCTCTGTTCTCCTACTAATCTCACTGCACCCCCCAGGTCTCTGTTCTCCTACTAGTCTAACTGTAACCCCCTCCAGGTCTCTGTTCTCCTACTAATCTCACTGTAACCCCCTCCAGGTCTCTGTTCTCCTACTAATCTCACTGTAACCCCTCCAGGTCTCTGTTCTCCTACTAATCTCACTGTAACCTCATCCAGGTCTCTGTTCTCCTACTAATCTCACTGTGACCCCCTCCAGGTCTCTGTTCTCCTACTAATCTCACTGTAACCCCCTCCAGGTCTCTGTTCTCCTACTAATCTCACTGTACCCCCTCAGGTCTCTGTTCTCCTACTAATCTCACTGCACCCTCCCATGTCTCTGTTCTCCTACTAATCCCACTGTAACCCCTCCAGGTCTCTGTTCTCCTACTAATCTCACTGTAACCCTCCAGGTCTCTGTTCTCCTACTAATCTCAATGTAACCCCTCCAGGTCTCTGTTCTCCTACTAATCTCACTATAACCCCCTCCAGGTCTCTGTTCTCCTACTAATCTCACTGTGACCCCCCTCCAGGTCTCTGTTCTCCTACTAATCTCACTGCACCCCTCCATCCTCCAGGCCTCTGTTCTCCTACTAATCTCACTGCACCCCCCTCCAGGTCTCTGTTCTCCTACTAATCTCACTGCACCCCCCCAGGTCTCTGTTCTCCTACTAATCTCACTGCACCCCCCAGGTCTCTGTTCTCCTACTAATCTCACTGTAACACCCCTCCAGGTCTCTGTTCTCCTACTAATCTCACTGTAACCCTCTCCAAGCCTCTGTTCTCTACTAATCTCACTGCACCCACCTCCACCCTCAAGGCCTCTGTTCTCCTACTAATCTCACTGCACCACCCCTCCAGGTCTCTGTTCTCCTACTAATCTCACTGTAACCCCTCCAGGTCTCTGTTCTCCTACTAATCTCACTGCACCCCCCTCCAGGTCTCTGTTCTCCTACTAATCTCACTGTAACCCCTCCAGGTCTCTGTACCCTACTAATCTCACTGTAACCCCTCCAGGTCTCTGTTCTCCTACTAATCTCACTGTAACCCTCCAGGTCTCTGTACCCCCTACTAATCTCACTGTAACCCCTCCAGGTCTCTGTTCTCCTACTAATCTCACTGCACCCCCCCAGGTCTCTGTTCTCCTACTAATCTCACTGTAACCTCCTCCAGGTCTCTGTTCTCCTACTAATCTCAATGTAACCCCTCCAGGTCTCTGTTCTCCTACTAATCTCACTGTAACCCCTCCAGGTCTCTGTTCTCCTACTAATCTCACTGTAACCCCTCCAGGTCTATGTTCTCCTACTAATCTCACTGTAAACCCCTCCAGGTCTCTGTTCTCCTACTAATCTCACTGTAACCCCCTCCAGGTCTCTGTTCTCCTACTAATCTCACTGTGACCCCCTCCAGGTCTCTGTTCTCGGTTCTAGGCCCTCTCCTCTCTATACACCAAGTCACTCAGCTCCGTCATATCCTCTCCATGGTCTCTCCTATCACTACTTTTCTCCTTCCCCCCTTCTGACACCTAGGTGGCGACACGCATCTCTCCGTGCCTGGCAGATATTTCAGCTTGGATGTCGGCCCACCACCTCAAGCCCAACCTCAACAAGGAAGAGCTGCTCTTCCTCTTAGGGAAGGCTAAGAACTAATTCTCTGCAGGTTCATGCTCTACACTATCCGTAGAGTACGACCCTACCTCATACAGGAAGTATAGCAGGTCCTAATCCAGGAACTTGTCATCTCCCGTCTGGACTACTGCAACTCTCTGTTGGCTGGGCTCCCTGCTTGTGCCATCAAACCCATGTAACCCCCTCCAGGTCTCTGTTCATCTACCGTCTAGACTACTGCAACTCTCTGTTCATCTCCCGTCTGACTACTGCAACTCTCTGTTCATCTCCCGTCTAGACTACTGCAACTCTCTGTTCATCTCCCGTCTGACTACTGCAACTCTCTGTTCATCTCCCGTCTGACTACTGCAACTCTCTGTTCATCTCCCGTCTGACTACTGCAACTCTCTGTTCATCTCCCGTCTGGACTACTGCAACTCTCTGTTCATCTCCCGTCTGACTACTGCAACTCTCTGTTGGCTGGGCTCCCTGCTTGTGCCATCAAACCCCTGCAACTTATCCAGAACGCTGCAGTCCGTCTGGTGTTAAAACCTTCCCAAGTTCTCCCATGTCACCCTGCTCCTCCAGACACTCCACTGGCTTCCAGTCAAAGCTCACATCCACTACAAGACCATGGAGATTACCTACGGAGCATCAAGAGGAGCTGTCCCTCCCTACCTTCAGGCTCTGCTCCAACCCTACACCCCAACCCATCCACTACTAGACCATGGTGCTTTCCTACGGAGCATCAAGAGGAGCTGTCCCTCCCTACCTTCAGGCTATGCTTGAACCCTGTACCAAACCCGAGCACTCCGTTCTGGTCTCTTGGCCCTCCTACCCCTACGGGAGTCATCTCCCACTTAGCCCAGTCAAAGCATTGCTCTGTCCTGGCAACCCAATGGTGAAACCAGCTTCCCCTGAAGCTAGGAGAGCAGAGTCCCTGCCCATCTTACAATAATCAGTATGCTAGCATGGCATTCTGAAAGATAATCAGTATGTTACCATGGCATTCTGAAAGATAATCAGTATGTTACCATGGCATTCTGAAAGATAATCAGTATGCTAGCATGGCGCTCTGAAAGATAATCAGTATGCTAGCATGGCGCTCTGAAAGATAATCAGTATGCTAGCATGGCGCTCTGAAAGATAATCAGTATGCTAGCATGGCGCTCTGAAAGATAATCAGTATGCTAGCATGGCGCTCTGAAAGATAATCAGTATGCTAGCATGGCGCTCTGAAAGATAATCAGTATGCTAGCATGGCGTTCTGAGAGATAATCAGTATGCTAGCATGGCGTTCTGAGAGATAATCAGTATGCTAGCATGGCGTTCTGAGAGATAATCAGTATTCTAGCATGGCGTTCTGAGAGATAATCAGTATGCTAGCATGGCGTTCTGAGAGATAATCAGTATGCTAGCATGGCGTTCTGAGAGATAATCAGTATGCTCGCCTATCCCATCTCCTCATTGGTTTTCAGGAGCGTACAACCCCACGTGGGTGTTTTTATTTTAACTTTATTTAACTAGGCAAGTCAGTTAAGAACAAATTCTTATTTTCAATGACGGTCTAGGAACAGTGGGTTAACTGTCGGTTAACTGACGAATATATAGAATCATTTGTTTAAGTTGAAAAATAATATCCCTTTAAGACCTGTCTTAACTAAATAATAATACATTTATTTGTGAAGGTATGTAAACACATGAATTGTGGTGAAGGGGAGGCTCTACGCGGCGGCAGATATTTCAAGCCCAACCTCGACAAGGCAGAGCCCCATAAACATTAATTCATTGCCATGTCCGGTAGCACAGACGGGAACAAGAGGTGTCACGTATCCTAACCTCTCCGGCGCATGAGGTCGTCAGGCTGCTCATTATTAAGCACACCTGTCACCATCGTTACCAGCGCCTCATCAGACTCACCTGGACTCCTTTACCTGCCTGATTACCTTCCCTATTTCTGTCACTCCCTTTGGTTCTTTCTGCCTCCTCCCTATATCTGTCACTCCCTTTGGTTCTTTCTGCCTCCTCCCTATATCTGTCCCTCCCTTTGGTTCTTTCTGCCTCCTCCCTATATCTGTCACTCCCTTTGGTTCTTTCTGCCTCCTCCCTATATCTGTCACTCCCTTTGGTTCTTTCTGCCTCCTCCCTATATCTGTCACTCCCTTTGGTTCTTTCTGCCTCCTCCCTATATCTGTCCCTCCCTTTGGTTCTTTCTGCCTCCTCCCTATATCTGTCACTCCCTTTGGTTCTTTCTGCCTCCTCCCTATATCTGTCACTCCCTTTGGTTCTTTCTGCCTCCTCCCTATATCTGTCACTCCCTTTGGTTCTTTCTGCCTCCTCCCTATATCTGTCACTCCCTTTGGTTCTTTCTGCCTCCTCCCTATATCTGTCACTCCCTTTGG
The DNA here is from genome assembly GCF_018296145.1 of Oncorhynchus tshawytscha. Lineage (NCBI taxonomy): Eukaryota > Metazoa > Chordata > Actinopteri > Salmoniformes > Salmonidae > Oncorhynchus > Oncorhynchus tshawytscha. Next base: position 91,878,043 of record NC_056441.1, on the reverse strand, counting down.
TTCTTTCTGCCTCCTCCCTATATCTGTCACTCCCTTTGGTTCTTTCTGCCTCCTCCCTATATCTGTCACTCCCTTTGGTTCTTTCTGCCTCCTCCCTATATCTGTCACTCCCTTTGGTTCTTTCTGCCTCCTCCCTATATCTGTCACTCCCTTGGTTCTTTCTGCCTCCTCCCTATATCTGTCCCTCCCTTTGGTTCTTTCTGCCTCCTCCCTATATCTGTCACTCCCTTTGGTTCTATCCTGCCTCCTCCCTATATCTGTCACTCCCTTTGGTTCTTTCTGCCTCCTCCCTATATCTGTCACTCCCTTTGGTTCTTTCTGCCTCCTCCCTATATCTGTCACTCCCTTTGGTTCTTTCTGCCTCCTCCCTATATCTGTCCCTCCCATTGGTTCTTTCTGCCTCCTCCCTATATCTGTCACTCCCTTTGGTTCTTTCTGCCTCCTCCCTATATCTGTCACTCCCTTTGGTTCTTTCTGCCTCCTCCCTATATCTGTCCCTCCCTTTGGTTCTTTCTGCCTCCTCCCTATATCTGTCACTCCCTTTGGTTCTTTCTGCCTCCTCCCTATATCTGTCACTCCCTTTGGTTCTTTCTGCCTCCTCCCTATATCTGTCACTCCCTTTGGTTCTATCCTGCCTCCTCCCTATATCTGTCACTCCCTTTGGTTCTATCCTGCCTCCTCCCTATATCTGTCACTCCCTTTGGTTCTATCCTGCCTCCTCCCTATATCTGTCACTCCCTTTGGTTCTATCCTGCCTCCTCCCTATATCTGTCCCTCCCTTTGGTTCTTTCTGCCTCCTCCCTATATCTGTCACTCCCTTTGGTTCTATCCTGCCTCCTCCCTATATCTGTCACTCCCTTTGGTTCTATCCTGCCTCCTCCCTATATCTGTCACTCCCTTTGGTTCTTTCTGCCTCCTCCCTATATCTGTCACTCCCTTTGGTTCTTTCTGCCTCCTCCCTATATCTGTCCCTCCCTTTGGTTCTTTCTGCCTCCTCCCTATATCTGTCACTCCCTTTGGTTCTTTCTGCCTCCTCCCTATATCTGTCACTCCCTTTGGTTCTATCCTGCCTCCTCCCTATATCTGTCACTCCCTTTGGTTCTTTCTGCCTCCTCCCTATATCTGTCACTCCCTTTGGTTCTATCCTGCCTGCTCCCTATATCTGTCACTCCCTTTGGTTCTTTCTGCCTCCTCCCTATATCTGTCACTCCCTTTGGTTCTTTCTGCCTCCTCCCTATATCTGTCACTCCCTTTGGTTCTATCCTGCCTCCTCCCTATATCTGTCACTCCCTTTGGTTCTTTCTGCCTCCTCCCTATATCTGTCACTCCCTTTGGTTCTATCCTGCCTCCTCCCTATATCTGTCACTCCCTTTGGTTCTATCCTGCCTCCTCCCTATATCTGTCACTCCCTTTGGTTCTTTCTGCCTCCTCCCTATATCTGTCACTCCCTTTGGTTCTTTCTGCCTCCTCCCTATATCTGTCCCTCCCTTTGGTTCTTTCTGCCTCCTCCCTATATCTGTCACTCCCTTTGGTT
>NC_056441.1:91859009-91871509 GCF_018296145.1 Oncorhynchus tshawytscha | reverse complement strand
GTTTAGAGTCTTTCAGCTCCTTCATCTCTCTCTGGTTGTGACCAATGTTTAGAGTCTTTCAGCTCCTTCATCTCTCTCTGGTTGTGACCAATGTTTAGAGTCTTTCAGCTCCTTCATCTCTCTCTCTCTGGTTGTGACCAATGTTTAGAGTCTTTCAGCTCCTTCATCTCTCTCTGCTTGTGAACAATGTTTAGAGTCCTTCAGCTCCTTCATCTCTCGCTGGTTGTGACCAATGTTTAGAGTCATTCAGTTCCTTCATCTCTCGCTGGTTGTGACCAATGTTTAGAGTCCTTCAGCTCCTTCATCTCTCTCTGGTTGTGACCAATGTTTAGAGTCCTTCAGCTCCTTAATCTCTCTGGTTGTGACCAATGTTTAGAGTCCTTCAGCTTCTTCCTCTCTCTCTGGTTGTGACCAATGTTTAGAGTCCTTCAGCTCCTTCATCTCTCTCTCTGGTTGTGACCAATGTTTAGAGTCTTTCAGCTCCTTCATCTCTCTCTGGTTGTGACCAATGTTTAGAGTCTTTCAGCTCCTTCATCTCTCTCTCTCTGGTTGTGACCAATGTTTAGAGTCTTTCAGCTCCTTCATCTCTCTCTCTCTGGTTGTGACCAATGTTTAGAGTCTTTCAGCTCCTTCATCTCTCTCTCTCTGGTTGTGACCAATGTTTAGAGTCTTTCAGCTCCTTCATCTCTCTCTCTGGTAGTGACCAATGTTTAGAGTCTTTCAGCTCCTTCATCTCTCTCTGGTTGTGACCAATGTTTAGAGTCTTTCAGCTCCTTCATATTTTCTCTGGTTGTGACCAATGTTTAGAGTCTTTCAGCTCCTCCATATTTTCTCTGGTTGTGACCAATGTTTAGAGTCTTTCAGCTCCTTCATGTCTCTCTCTGGTTGTGACCAATGTTTAGAGTCTTTTTCAACTCCTCCGATCTCCGCTTTCAGCGGAGATCGGAGATCGGAGATCTTTGTGGGCTATACTCAGCCTTGTCTCAGGATGGTAAGTTGGTGGTTGAAGATATCCCTCTAGTGGTGTGGGGGCTGTGCTTTTGGCAAAGTGGGTGGGGTTATATCCTTCCTGTTTGGCCCTGTCTGGGGGTGTCCTCGGATGGGGCCACAGTGTCTCCTGACCCCTCCTGTCTCAGCCTCCAGTATTTATGCTGCAGTAGTTAATGTGTCGGGGGGCTAGGGTCAGTTTGTTTTATCTGGAGTACCTCTCCTGTCCTATTCGGTGTCCTGTGTGAATCTAAGTGTGCGTTCTCTAATTCTCTCTTTCTCTCTCTGTCTCTCTCTCTCGGAGGACCTGAGCCCTAGGACCATGCCCCAGGACTACCTGACATGATGACTCCTTGCTGTCCCCAGTCCACCTGGCTGTGCTGCTGCTCCAGTTTCAACTGTTCTGCCGTATTATTATTCGACCATGCTGGTCATTTATGAACATTTGAACATCTTGGCCATGTTCTGTTATAATCTCCACCCGGCACAGCCAGAAGAGGACTGGCCACCCCACATAGCCTGGTTCCTCTCTAGGTTTCTTCCTAGGTTTTGGCCTTTCTAGGGAGTTTTTCCTAGCCACCGTGCTTCTACACCTGCATTGCTTGCTGTTTGGGGTTTTAGGCTGGGTTTCTGTACAGCACTTTGAGATATCAGCTGATGTACGAAGGGCTATATAAATAAATTTGATTTGATTTGAGCTCCTTCATAGTTTCTCTGGTTGTGACCAATGTTTAGAGTCCTTCAGCTCCTTCATCTCTCTTCTTCTAAGGGAAATGTTGTAAATGTTTCTAAGTGGAATGTTGTAAATGTTTCTAAGTGGAATGTTGTAAATGTTTCTAAGTGGAATGTTGTAAATGTTTCTAAGTGGAATGTTGTAAATGTTTCTTCATGGAATGCTGTAAATGTTTCTAAGTGGAATGTTGTAAATGTTTCTAAGTGGAATGTTGTAAATGTTTAAGTGGAATGTTGTAAATGTTTCTAAGTGGAATGTTGTAAATGTTTCTAAGTGGAATGTTGTAAATGTTTCTACATGGAATGTTGTAAATGTTTCTAAGTGGAATGTTGTAAATGTTTCTACATGGAATGTTGTAAATGTTTCTAAGTGGAATGTTGTAAATGTTTCTAAGTGGAATGTTGTAAATGTTTCTACATGGAATGTTGTAAATGTTTCTAAGTGGAATTTTGTAAATGTTTCTAAAGAGGAATGCTGTAAATGTTTCTAAGTGGAATGTTGTAAATGTTTCTACATGGAATGTTGTAAATGTTTCTACATGGAATGTTGTAAATGTTTCTAAGTGGAATGTTGTAAATGTTTCTAAGTGGAATGTTGTAAATGTTTCTAAGTGGAATGTTGTAAATGTTTCTACATGGAATGTTGTAAATGTTTCTAAGTGGAATTTTGTAAATGTTTCTAAGATGAATGCTGTAAATGTTTCTAAGTGGAATGTTGTAAATGTTTCTACATGGAATGTTGTAAATGTTTCTACATGGAATGTTGTAAATGTTTCTAAGTGGAATGTTGTAAATGTTTCTAAGTGGAATGTTGTAAATGTTTCTAAGTGGAATGTTGTAAATGTTTCTAAGTGGAATGTTGTAAATGTTTCTAAGTGGAATGTTGTAAATGTTTCTTCATGGAATGCTGTAAATGTTTCTAAGTGGAATGTTGTAAATGTTTCTAAGTGGAATGTTGTAAATGTTTAAGTGGAATGTTGTAAATGTTTCTAAGTGGAATGTTGTAAATGTTTCTAAGTGGAATGTTGTAAATGTTTCTACATGGAATGTTGTAAATGTTTCTAAGTGGAATGTTGTAAATGTTTCTACATGGAATGTTGTAAATGTTTCTAAGTGGAATGTTGTAAATGTTTCTAAGTGGAATGTTGTAAATGTTTCTACATGGAATGTTGTAAATGTTTCTAAGTGGAATTTTGTAAATGTTTCTAAAGAGGAATGCTGTAAATGTTTCTAAGTGGAATGTTGTAAATGTTTCTACATGGAATGTTGTAAATGTTTCTACATGGAATGTTGTAAATGTTTCTAAGTGGAATGTTGTAAATGTTTCTAAGTGGAATGTTGTAAATGTTTCTAAGTGGAATGTTGTAAATGTTTCTACATGGAATGTTGTAAATGTTTCTAAGTGGAATTTTGTAAATGTTTCTAAGATGAATGCTGTAAATGTTTCTAAGTGGAATGTTGTAAATGTTTCTACATGGAATGTTGTAAATGTTTCTACATGGAATGTTGTAAATGTTTCTAAGTGGAATGTTGTAAATGTTTCTAAGTGGAATGTTGTAAATGTTTCTAAGTGGAATGTTGTAAATGTTTCTACATGGAATGTTGTAAATGTTTCTACGTGGAATGTTGTAAATGTTTCTAAGTGGAATGTTGTAAATGTTTAAGTGGAATGTTGTAAATGTTTCTACATGGAATGTTGTAAATGTTTCTACATGGAATGTTGTAAATGTTTCTAAGTGGAATGTTGTAAATGTTTCTAAGTGGAATGTTGTAAATGTTTAAGTGGAATGTTGTAAATGTTTCTACATGGAATGTTGTAAATGTTTCTAAGAGGAATGTTGTAAATGTTTCTACATGGAATGTTGTAAATGTTTCTAAGTGGAATGTTGTAAATGTTTCTAAGTGGAATGTTGTAAATGTTTAAGTGGAATGTTGTAAACGTTTCTACATGGAATGTTGTAAATGTTTCTAAGTGGAATGTTGTAAATGTTTCTAAGTGGAATGTTGTAAATGTTTCTAAGTGGAATGTTGTAAATGTTGCTACATGGAATGCTGTAAATGTTTCTAAGTGGAATGTTGTAAATGTTTCTAAGTGGAATGTTGTAAATGTTTCTAAGTGGAATGTTGTAAATGTTTCTACATGGAATGTTGTAAATGTTTCTACATGGAATGTTGTAAATGTTTCTAAGTGGAATGTTGTAAATGTTTCTAAGTGGAATGTTGTAAATGTTTAAGTGGAATGTTGTAAATGTTTCTACATGGAATGTTGTAAATGTTTCTACATGGAATGTTGTAAATGTTTCTAAGTGGAATGTTGTAAATGTTTCTAAGTGGAATGTTGTAAATGTTTCTAAGTGGAATGTTGTTAATGTTTCTAAGTGGAATGTTGTAAATGTTTCTACATGGAATGTTGTAAATGTTTCTAAGTGGAATGTTGTAAATGTTGCTACATGGAATGTTGTAAATGTTTCTAAGTGGAATGTTGTAAATGTTTCTAAGTGGAATGTTGTAAATGTTTAAGTGGAATGTTGTAAATGTTTCTACATGGAATGTTGTAAATGTTTCTACATGGAATGTTGTAAATGTTTCTAAGTGGAATGTTGTAAATGTTTCTAAGTGGAATGTTGTAACTGTTTCTAAGTGGAATGTTGTAAATGTTTCTACATGGAATGTTGTAAATGTTTCTAAGTGGAATGTTGTAAATGTTTCTAAGTGGAATGCTGTAAATGTTTCTAAGAGGAATGTTGTAAATGTTTCTACATGGAATGTTGTAAATGTTTCTAAGTGGAATGTTGTAAATGTTTCTAAGTGGAATGTTGTAAATGTTTCTAAGTGGAATGTTGTAAATGTTGCTACATGGAATGTTGTAAATGTTTCTAAGTGGAATGTTGTAAATGTTTCTAAGTGGAATGTTGTAAATGTTTCTAAGTGGAATGTTGTAAATGTTTAAGTGGAATGTTGTAAATGTTTCTACATGGAATGTTGTAAATGTTTCTACATGGAATGTTGTAAATGTTTCTAAGTGGAATGTTGTAAATGTTTCTAAGTGGAATGTTGTAAATGTTTAAGTGGAATGTTGTAAATGTTTCTAAGTGGAATGTTGTAAATGTTTCTAAGTGGAATGTTGTAAATGTTGCTACATGGAATGTTGTAAATGTTTCTAAGTGGAATGTTGTAAATGTTTCTAAGTGGAATGTTGTTAATGTTTCTAAGTGGAATGTTGTAAATGTTTCTACATGGAATGTTGTAAATGTTTCTAAGTGGAATGTTGTAAATGTTGCTACATGGAATGTTGTAAATGTTTCTACATGGAATGTTGTAAATGTTGCTACATGGAATGTTGTAAATGTTTCTAAGAGGACTGTTGTAAGTGTTCTATAGAACAGAATGTGTTCTCCCCCTCTCTGCAAGTAGCCGAACCAGTAACTATATCAAATGCACGCGGCACCAAAATATACTGCAGAAAGTCTAAATTAAATACTGCATTCATTAATAATAAATACGCCTAGAATATCTATATTGAATGTAACACACCACACAGAGGCTGGGAAGATGAGGGAACATCTAGTTCAATGTGGATTCGTCCTCAACACTACATAACACTAAAATCTAAGCACCATAGAGGTGAATCCGGGTAGATTACATGCTACTAAAATATAAATCTATTAAGTGGAATAATGACCTAAATGAAGTAAGATCTCAGCTGTTAAAGGTGTGTCTGAACTTCATATTAATTACGAGTGTTTTTTTCCCAGTTATTTTATTTCTTCTCCTTATAGGTTGTTCATTTAATAATGATTTTAATGCATGCAGGAATCTATTAAGAGTCAAATATAGCATAAAAACAGATGTGAAAATCCAGATCAATAATATGCCATATTCAGATATTGAAAATGATATACTGTATTCAGATATTGAAAATGATATACTGTATTCAGATATTGGAAATGATATACTGTATTCAGATATTGAAAATGATATACTGTATTCAGATATTGAAAATGATATACTGTATTCAGATATTGAAAATGATATACTGTATTCAGATATTGAAAATGATATACTGTATTCAGATATTGAAAATGATATACTGTATTCAGATATTGAAAATGATATACTGTATTCAGATATTGAAAATGATATACTGTATTCAGATATTGAAAATGATATACTGTATTCAGATATTGAAAATGATATACTGTATTCAGATATTGGAAATGATATACTGTATTCAGATATTGAAAATGATATACTGTATTCAGATATTGAAAATGATATACTGTATTCAGATATTGAAAATGATATACTGTATTCAGATATTGAAAATGATATACTGTATTCAGATATTGAAAATGATATACTGTATTCAGATATTGAAAATGATATACTGTATTCAGATATTGAAAATGATATACTGTATTCAGATATTGAAAATGATATACTGTATTCAGATATTGAAAATGATATACTGTATTCAGATATTGAAAATGATATACTGTATTCAGATATTGAAAATAATATACTATATTCAGATATTGAAAATGATATACTGTATTCAGATATTGAAAATGATATACTGTATTCAGATATTGAAAATGATATATTGTATTCAGATATTGAAAATAATATACTATATTCAGATATTGAAAATGATATACCATATTCAGATACATTTTTGTCATCTAGCAGACGCTCTTCTCCAGAGCAACTTACAGGAGCAATTAGGCTTTAGTGACTGGAACCAGAAACCTTTTGTTTACCAGGCCAAAACTAACCGCTAGGCTACCTGCCAGCCAGTCTATAACCAGATTTCTCTGTCAGTCGATCCAGCTCTAAGACGCCAGAAACCACTGAACACCTCTCACTCCATCCTCTCCACTCCAGGGGAAAACAATGACGTGCTCATCGTAGCGTTGCACAGATTTGTTGGGATAAATGGTTATTCAGGTTATCAGTAAACACAGGGGCACTGTTGTGCTCATTCAGATCTGACAACTGATTTTCCTATCAAGTTATTACTGCATTACGGCCCAGACGGTCATTACGGCTCGCCGTGTGTGTGTGTATGCTAGTCTGTGTGTGTGTGTACATGCTTACGTGTCTGTGTGTGAATCGTCCCCTCACCACTTTCTCACCAAGCCAAGGTCACATAGAGACAGAGGTCAACCCTCTACTCTGTCTGTTGTTGAGGTGTCACAGTGTTCTACTGTAACCCTAATGAAACCCCTATCTACCCTGTCTGTTGTTGAGGTGTTCTACTGTAACCCTAATGAAACCCTCCCTCTACCCTGTCTGTTGTTGAGGTGTTCTACTGTAACCCTAAATAAACCCTCCCTCTACCCTGTCTGTTGTTGAGGTGTTCTACTGTAACCCTAAATAAACCCTCCCTCTACCCTGTCTGTTGTTGAGGTGTCACAGTGTTCTACTGTAACCCTAATGAAACCCTCCCTCTACCCTGTCTGTTGTTGAGGTGTTCTACTGTAACCCTAATGAAACCCTCCCTCTACCCTGTCTGTTGTTGAGGTGTTCTACTGTAACCCTAAATAAACCCTCCCTCTACCCTGTCTGTTGTTGAGGTGTTCTACTGTAACCCTAAATAAACCCTCCCTCTACCCTGTCTGTTGTTGAGGTGTCAGTGTAACCCGTGGTCTCTGTGATCCAGGAAGTGTGATATCTCTTCCCTCCACAGGGCTGGCTGGTAATATGGTGGCAGGCCGGGCACAGAGGAGGGAGAGAGTTCTGAGGACAGGCTAGCTGCAGATATAAAACACATTTGAAATGTAGAGCAGCAGAGCATCAGTGGAACAATGGGATATGCCTGTTCCTGCTTCTTCTTCTTCTGTTACAACGACTACCACTCCAGGTGGGAGGTTACCACTCCAGGTGGGAGGTTACCACTCCAGGTGAGGGGTTACCACTCCAGGTGGGAGAGTACCACTCCAGGTGGGAGGTTACCACTCCAGGTGGGAGGTTACCACTCCAGGTGGGGGTTACCACTCCAGGTGGGAGATTCCCACTCCAGGTGGGAGGTTACCACTCCAGGTGGGAGGTTACCACTCCAGGTGGGAGGTGATATCAGAGGCATCTCAGCTTTACCATGAAAACCAGCTGTGGTACAGTACAGAAAATATATGAGTGATTTATTATTGCTTCATTGGTATAATTTATCTGGTAGGTTATATTTTCGTAGATAAATGCTAATTTGAGAGATTGACTAGGAACAAAAATTAATTGTTTACTACTCAGTTATTCAATTTTATTTATTTATTTCACCTTTATTTAACCAGGTAGGCAAGTTGAGAACAAGTTCTCATTTACAACTGCGACCTGGCCAAGATAAAGCAAAGCAGTACGACACATACAACGACACAGAGTTACACATGGAGTAAAACAAACATACAGGCAATAATACAGTAGAAAAATAAGTCTATATACAAGGTGAGCAAATGAGGTGAGAAGGGAGGTAAAGGCAAAAAAAAGGCCTTGGTGGCGAAGTAAATACAATATAGCAAGTAAAACACTGGAATGGTAGATTTGTGGAAGATTGTGCAAAGTAGAGATAGAAATAATGGGGTGCAAAGGAGCAGAATAAATAAATAAATAAATAAATAAATACAGTACAGGGTAGTTGTTTGGGATAAATTATAGATGGGCTATGTACAGGTGCAGTAATCTGGGAGCTGCTCTGACAGCTGGTGCTTAAAGCTAGTGAGGGAGATAAGTGTTTCCAGTTTCAGAGATGTTTGTAGTTTGTTCCAGTCATTGGCAGCAGAGAATGCTACCCATGGCATGAGCCCATTGTATTATCCCATTGTATGAGCCCATGGTATTAGCCCATTGTATGAGCCCATGGTATTAGCCCATTGTATTATCCCATTGTATGAGCCATTGGTATGAGCCCATTGTATTATCCCATTGTATGAGCCCATGGTATGAGCCCATTGTATTAACCCATGTTATGAGCTCATGGTATTAACCCATGTTATGAGCTCATGGTATTAACCCATGGTATGAGCTCATGGTATTATCCCATTGTATTAACCCATGGTATTAGCCCATGTTATTAGCCAATGGTAATAGCCCATTGTAATAAGCCCATTGTATTAGCCTACACAATGGACAATTATGTTCTATCAACACTGCTTGGTTGTCCTTCAGTCAGTCATGAACAACACAACACAAATGACACAAATAAGACATTGCATCAATGGTAGTCATAAACATAACACATTGTCTCTATGTCAGATACATTAACCATCTCACAAATTACAAAATGGCACCCTATTCCCTATGAAGTACACTACTATAGACCAGAGCCCCATTCCCTATGAAGTACACTACTATAGACCAGAGCACCCTATTCCCTATGAAGTACACTACTATAGACCAGAGCACCCTATTCCCTATGAAGTACACTACTATAGACCAGAGCACCCTATATAGTACACTACTATAGACCAGAGCACCCTATATAGTGCACTACTATAGACCAGAGCACCCTATTCCCTATATAGTACACTAATATAGACCAGAGCACCCTATATAGTACACTACTATAGACCAGAGCACCCTATATAGTGCCCTACTATAGACCAGAGCACCCTATATAGTACACTACTATAGACCAGAGCACCCTATATAGTGCACTACTATAGACCAGAGCACCCTATATAGTGCACTACTATAGACCAGAGCACCCTATATAGTGCACTACTATAGACCAGAGCACCCTATATAGTACACTACTTTCGACCAGAGCCATATTCCCTATGAAGTGCACTACTATAAACCAGAGCACCCTATTCCCTATGAAGTACACTACTATAGACCAGAACACCCTATTCCCTATGAAGTACACTACTATAGACCAGAGCACCCTATTCCCTATGAAGTACACTACTATAGACCAGAACACCCTATTCCCTATGAAGTACACTACTATAGACCAGAGCACCCTATATAGTGCACTACTTTTTATCACAGGTCACTGGTCAAAAGTGCAGTGGCTTGTGAAAGTATTCACCCTCTTGGCATTTTTCCTATTTTGTTGCCTTACAACCGGGAAATAAAATAGATTTTGGGGGTTGTATCATTTGATTTACACAACATGCCTACCACTTTGAAGATGCAATTTAAAAAAAATGTGAAACAAACGAGAAATAAGACCCTAAAAAAAGGAAAACTTGAGCGTGCATAACTAATCACCCCCACAAAGTCAATACTTTGTAGAGCCACCTTCTGCAGCAATTACAGCTGCAAGTCTCTTGGGGTATGTCTCTATAAGCTTGGCACATCTAGCCACTGGGATTTTTGCCCATTCTCGCATGAAACTGAAAGCGCGAACCACTGCTTTTAATCAGGGCAAGGTGTCTGGTAACATGACCGAATACAAACAGTGCAGCTATTCCATCCGCAAGGCTATCAAACAAGCTAAGCGTCAGTACAGAGACAAAGTAGAATCTCAATTCAACGGCTCAGACACAAGAGGCATGTGGCAGGGTCTACAGTCAATCACGGACTACAGGAAGAAATCCAGCCCAGTCACGGACCAGGATGTCTTGCTCCCAGGCAGACTAAATAACTTTTTTGCCCGCTTTGAGGACAATACAGTGCCACTGACACGGCCTGCAACGAAAACATGCGGTCTCTCCTTCACTGCAGCCGAGGTGAGTAAGACATTTAAACGTGTTAACCCTCGCAAGGCTGCAGGCCCAGACGGCATCCCCAGCCGCGCCCTCAGAGCATGCGCAGACCAGCTGGCCGGTGTGTTTACGGACATATTCAATCAATCCCTATACCAGTCTGCTGTTCCCACATGCTTCAAGAGGGCCACCATTGTTCCTGTTCCCAAGAAAGCTAAGGTAACTGAGCTAAACGACTACCGCCCGTAGCACTCACTTCCGTCATCATGAAGTGCTTTGAGAGATTAGTCAAGGACCATATCACCTCCACCCTACCTGACACCCTAGACCCACTCCAATTTGCTTACCGCCCAAATAGGTCCACAGACGATGCAATCTCAACCACACTGCACACTGCCCTAACCCATCTGGACAAGAGGAATACCTATGTGAGAATGCTGTTCATCGACTACAGCTCGGCATTCAACACCATAGTACCCTCCAAGCTCGTCATCAAGCTCGAGACCCTCACAAACTTCTACAGATGCACAATCGAGAGCATCCTGGCGGGCTGTATCACCGCCTGGTACGGCAACTGCTCCGCCCTCAACCGTAAGGCTCTCCAGAGGGTAGTGAGGTCTGCACAACGCATCACCGGGGGCAAACTACCTGCCCTCCAGGACACCTACACCACCCGATGTTACAGGAAGGCCATAAAGATCATCAAGGACATCAACCACCCGAGCCACTGCCTGTTCACCCGCTATCATCCAGAAGGCGAGGTCAGTACAGGTGCATCAAAGCTGGGACCGAGAGACTGAAAAACAGCTTCTATCTCAAGGCCATCAGACTGTTAAACAGCCACCACTAACATTGAGTGGCTGCTGCCAACACACTGACACTGACACTGACTCAACTCCAGCCACTTTAATAATGGGAATTGAAGGGAAATGATGTAAATATATCACTAGCCACTTTAAACAATGCTACCTTATATAATGTTACTTACCCTACATTATTCATCTCATATGCATACGTATATACTGTACTCTATATTATCGACTGCATCCTTATGTAATACATGTATCACTAGCCACTTTAACTATGCCACTTTGTTTACATACTCATCTCATATGTATATACTGTACTCGATACAATCTACTGTATCTTGCCTATGCTGCTCTGTACCATCACTCATTCATATATCCATATGTACATATTCTTTATCCCCTTACACTGTGTATAAGACAGTAGTTTTGGAATTGTTAGTTAGATTACTTGTTGGTTATTACTGCATTGTCGGAACTAGAAGCACAAGCATTTCGCTACACTCGCATTAACATCTGCTAACCATGTGTATGTGACAAATAAAATTTCAAGGCAAAACTGCTCCAGCTCCTTCAAGTTGGATGGGTTCCATTGGTGTACAGCAATCTTTAAGTCATACCATAGATGCTCAATTGGATTGAGGTCTGGGCTTTGACTAGGCCATTCCAAGACATTTAAATGTTTCCCCTTAAACCCCTCAAGTGTTACTTTAGCAGTATGCTTAGGGTCATTGTCCTGCTGGAAGGTGAACCTCCGTCCCAGTCTCAAATCTATAGAAGACAAACTGTTTCCCTCAAGAATTTCCCTGTATTTAGCACCATCCATCATTCCTTCAAATCTGATCAGTTTTCCAGTCACTGCCGATGAAAAACGGATGGTGTTCTCAGGGTGACGTGAGGTGTTGGGTTTGCGCCAGACATAGCGTTTTCCTTAATGGCCAAAAAGCTCAATTTTAGTCTCATCTGACCAGAGTACCATCTTCCATATGTTTCGGGAGTCTCCCACATGACTTTTGGTGAGAACCAAACATGCTTGCTTATTTTTTTCTGGCCACTCTTCCGTAAAGCCCAGCTCTGTGGAGTGTACGGATGTCCTATGGACAGATACTCCAATTGTCATTGGTCTCTTTGTTGCCTCTCTGTTTAATGCCCTCCTTGCCTGGTCTGTGAGTTTTGGTGGGCGGCCCTCTCTTGGCAGGTTTGTTGTGGTGCCATATTCTTTCCATTTTTATTAATAGATTTAATGGTGCTCTGTGGGATGCTCAAAGTTTCGGATATTTTTATACCCCAACCCTGATCTGTACTTCTCCACAACTTTGTCCCTGACCTGTTT